>NC_083460.1:23963810-23988810 GCF_030014155.1 Tachysurus vachellii
ATTTTTTTCCTTCCTTCCTTTCTTCCTTCCTTCCTTTCTTCCTTCCTTCCTCTTCCTTATTTCTTCTTAATGGCAAGAAATTAATCCTTCCTTCCTTCCTCCCTTCTGGTAAGAAAGGATTCTTTCTATCTTTGCTTCCTTAGTCCCTTCCTTCCTTCTGGTAAGAGAGGATTATTTCCTTCCTTTCTTCTTTCCTTCCTTTGTTTCTTCCTTCATCCTCCCTTCCTTCCTCTCTTCCTTCCTTCCTTCCTTCCTTCTTTCTGGTAAGAGAGGATTTTTTCCATCCATCCGTTCATCTCTCTTTAGTAAGTGCTTCATTCAGGTCATTGTGACGGTGGATCTGGAGTCTACATGGACTCCCTCGTTCACTCTAAGGGGCAGTTGATCTTATCTTCAGTAGTTCCAGGCCAATGCGACTACCACAGGAGAGTCTCTAGTTCAGCACAAGGGCAGATTTTAATTTTGTCAAGGCTTGTCTGTTTAAAAGTATGACATGTGGGGAACCAGCCAACACGTAGGCTTAGCTAAATGGCAAGATCCTATATTTCTCTGACTTCATCTGCAAACTCATTTAACAAATGCGTGTGCCTCGTATGTCAAGAGACCGTTGCAGCAATTAAGAAATTTAATATCCTGAGATGTTATGGCACAAATCACGGGCATTGCAAAAACTCTTCAGTGGATGAAAGGACAGAGTAACTGAAGCAGCTGGAAGCTCTCCAGACATAAGCAACAAGAATTCTTCAGAGAGTCGTTAATGTGGTTATTGTGATTTATCCTGAAAAGTAGCACAGATTATCATTAAATGTGAAATTCATTATAAAGTAATATTTTGTTGCCTGACCCTCATCTCTTTTATTGCGATCTAATCTGGGCTCATTTGGAAAAAAAAGTATGTACACCCCTGAACTACTGACAGTTTTTTTTTTTTTTTTTTGTTTTTTTTTTAAATAAATATTTATGTATTTATTTTTATAGAGTGGAAGGAAACCAGAGAACCCAAAGGAACCCCACACAGACCCATTCTGACCCCAGCTGAACCATGGAATATTTTACTCAGTCATTAGCCAATCAAGGTTAAGACAGAATACATGTGTGTGAAGGAGAGGGAGGAAAAACAGTGAGGTTACAGGCGGCTGAGGTCAAGAAGGTGCAGGAGTTTAAGTATTTGTGGTGAACCATCCAGTGCGACAGGGAGTGTGGAAAAGAGGTGAAGAGACGATTGCATGTGGGTTGGAGCAGGTGGAGAAAAGTGTCAGGAGTGTTGTGTGTGTGACAGAAGAGTGTCAGCAAGAATCAAAGGAAAGGTGTGGAAGACAGTAGTGAGAGCAGCTATGCTGTATGGGTTAGAGACTGTAGCAGTGAGGAAAAGACATGAGGCAGAGATGAGGATGTTGAGGTTCTATTTAGGAGTGACGAGGATGGACAGGATTAAGGAATCAGAGGGACAGATCAGGTTTGCTCAGAGAGGATAGATTGGGAGAGTGGTCAAGTCAAGTCAAGAAGCTTTTATTGTCATTTCAACCATATAGCTGTTGCAGTACACAGTGAAATAAGACAACGTTTCTCCAGGACCAGGGTGCTACATAAAACAAACACAGAGCTAAGGACTTAAGTAAGTTAGTCCTAGACAGATAAAGTGTATCTGTGTAACCTGGTGTATACAGTGCAAGACAAAAGACAGTGCAAACAACAAATACAAAAGACAATACACAAAAGTGGGGACGACCAGTGTAAATACTGTGTTATATTGGTAGAAGGATGTTGGAAATGGAGCTGCCAGGTAAGAGGCCAAGTGGAAGACCAAAGAGGAGATATACATGTATGGATGTGTTGAATTACCATGAAGGTAATTGGTGTGAGAGTAAAGGATGCTGAGGATAGAGTTAGGTGGAAACTGACGATTCGCTGTGGCGACTCCTAACGGGAAAAGCCAAATGAAGAAGATTAAGAAATTCAGTTCAATTCAAGTTTATTTGTATAGCGCTTTTTACAATTGACATTGTCTCAAAGCAGCTTTCCAGAACATAAACATAGAACAAAAGAGAATTATAAAGAATAATATAAAGATTAATAAAATGCAAAAATACCATCTTTAGTAGACTTAGATATTCTGGGAACTACAGGACTGGGAAGTCCTGAGTTTCGTGATCTCAGAGAGCGTGAAGAAATCAAAGTATATTTAATTCTACATAACCGATGTATATGCTATGATGACTTATCAGTGTCTGACTGAGAATATAACCAAATGTTATTCTGTACCTGTGTTTGTAGATATATTTAGGACCTCTGTAAATTGAGATGTGAATAAAAAGTCACTTTTTAATAACAAATAGCCTGGTGGTACCAGACCACCATTAAAACAAGGTTAGGGAGGATATCTTAAGAGCCGGGAAGAACCGCCGGCGTGGGCCGAAGATGTGACCAATTAAAACTTTTTAAAAATGAAGAACTAAAGTTCTTGGTGTAAAGAGTTTTGAGACGAAATTCAAAGAAAATTTGTGGAGAAATGTGGGAGTTTCCCCTTAAAGTCAAAGAGAAGCTCAAAGTAATTCATAAAGCATCTTAACCCTTAAAATAGCTCTTAAAGTGTTAGTAGTGAGGAGGACTTTTAAGAGGTTTATGAATTTCTTCAGCAGAGGAGAAAATGGCCAAAAGGTATAAATAATTTAAAATAAATCTACTTCAAATCATGGCTTATTCTGGCGTCTTTTAACTTATATTTATATAGCTTAATTTCTTAATTTCTCATCTGCTTGCTTTTTCAGGTATTTGAATGAAGCATTTTTTAATGCTTCATAAATAATATAAACAATATATTTGTATATTCACTGCGTTTGACTAACACCTATAATATATCAGCCGTTGGGTTGTGTTCATTTTCACAGCATGAGCCTCGGCGTTTGTTTCTAAGGAAAAACCTTCACTTCACTGCCGTCGAATGTTTGTTGACGTGTCAGTACATCAAGATTTTGTCCCGTCTACACAGAGGCTTTGAAATTCCGTCCTCTCCCAGTCTTGCTTTCTGTTCCCTGGTGGCATGTATCTGGTTCAGAGGAACAGGAAATGAGGCCGGGGTCCAAAAACCCTTTCGTTAGAGTCTGTATGATAGCAACTTGCATCCCAGTGTAAGCAATCATTAGCAGGAAGCTTCCAAACTATCCAGACAATACCTTTGCTCTTAACCGCAGCATGAGTCAAACAGAGCAACATGTTATATGTTCATAAGCACTTTATTAGGAACGCCATGCCAGAACTGGTACTCGAAGCAACCTTGATTCTTTATGGCATGGATTATACGTTTTTTTTTTTTTTTTTTTTTTTTAAATGTTTTGTGACATGGTCTATATTAACATCATCACACATACAGATGTGAAGTCCTCTGACCTATGGAGGAGAATTGGTTGTTTTTCTGCACCACGTCGTTTAAACCCTAGAGAAACTCGGGAGATCGGTTTCCGACATGTGCCATGGTCCAAGTCTCTGAGATCTATGACCACCTCCTCCCATTCTGATGTTTGTCCTCCGTGTTTTGTTTGTGAACGTTAACTGAAGCTCTTGTCTTGTATTTACATGATGCTGCTGCGACATGATTGGCTGATTCAGACAGTAATCACTCAAAATGAGATGAATTTTAGGAAACTAACACACTCCCGACCTTGTTCCTGCTTGTCTTCTTTCACTCATTTTTCAGTGTGTATTAATAATAATCTATTGCCAACCAGTCTTGAACTGTGGACATCTGTTGCAGGCTGTGTTCCATCATTTACACAGTAGGAAATGGGATGTAGGACATGGATGTTGTGTGGAGAGAGACATCAGCTGGAGGCATCCTTGAAAAGATGTCATGATAAACGTGATGTATCTAGACTTGGTGACTGATCTGAACCCAGGACTATTGGTATCCTGGCTGCGTGCGTGCGTGTGAGCGTGCGTGCGTGTGAGCGTGCGTGCATTTTTGTGTGAGAGCGTACGTGAGTTATGTTCATATAAATTAGAAATGGTCCACTGGAGTAGGTCTGGGCTGATTGAGGATGGTACACGGAATTGCTGATGCAAGAGCTAAAGATCTCCATGTTCTCTCTTTTCCTTCCAAAAACCTGCTTCCTTGACTATTCTAAATTTATGTGTACATTAAGCATTACAGTGTACTGGTGTCTCATCCAAAGTGTGTCCAGACCTCAGATCTCTCTCTTCTGGGCTCTTGTTCCTGGATTCACTACAACCCTGACCCAGATAATCAGGAATATGCACGTCTTCCTCCCAGCTCACTCAAAGAGCTGGTTTACACTCCGCACACGTTTGTTGTGGTCCGAATCGGAGCGTGTCTATCGTTGTTCCGGTGCATTCGTGCTCATCGTGACATCATCACACACCTGCACAGAAAACACAAGCGTAGGGACTCGCCATATATTTTTACGTTTTTTCTTTTCTGATGCCGTTTTGATTCTTGACTTTCTCACCTGCTGCAGATTTGCTCATGTGGGATTTGCTCATGTGGGACGGGTTTAGGTGCGCTGCTGGTGAAGGTCATCAAAATGAGATCTATTTCTTTGTTTTGATATCTAATGTAAAAAAAAATATAAATAAAATAACTGGGAGTTAAATCAAATTCTCTTACTGAGAATCCAGGCTCCATGAGTCGAGTCCTCCATCCTTTTATGTATTTATTTATTTATTTTTTTTAAGATTTGTGATTCAGTGCCTGTATATAACATATATTATGTAAAAAATATTAACAAATCAATCTGTTTGTATAGGAATAAAAAGCAGCTTGAAGCGTTCTACCTGTTGCATACTTTTGACAAGAGAGAGCAACTCTGATTTTGTTTTCTGTGTTTTCAGTTGCAGCCAGAGACATTTTTAGGATGATTTTGTGATGACTTGCCTTGATTCAGTCCACACGCTCTCTAAGTGAGAACGGACTCCTTATAACAGCGGACTCCGTATAACAGCTCATATGGCACTGTGTATGCATGCATTAAAACTAACAAAATGAATAATTAGTCGCGCTTCATCGACTTTGGACGAGTTCGAACAACACATTGATTACATGTTTAAAAAACAAAGTACTAGATGATTAAAGTGTGTTTTAATTCAGGCATGAAAATGTCTTCATGTGACTTGTTACTGTACATCAAGTGTCTTTATTGCCTTCTCTTGAACCTTGAGTCTTTTTACCATATTTTCTGTTACATAACTCCTGTGTTCGCTTTTACGTCTTGCTCTTAGGACCAACTGCAACAGAAAATTGTGTGTCCTGGGATTGTAACCTGCCTAACAGCCTCCCCTGATGGTCTGTATGTACTGGCAGGCATCGCTGAGGCCATTTATCTGTGGGAGGTGAGCGACCAAAACAATCTCTATTTTTTTTACTTCTGATATTCTTACACTAAAGGGCAACTCCAGCTCGATTGCATGCAACATCTGCCACTGCATACTGGTTAATATTATATATTTATTGTATTACATATAGGAATTATATTTAATAAAGGGAATTGTAATAACTGATGTACCCGATAAACAAGGTGTTATTTCATTTCTGTGGCTGGTCATGACTTTTTTTTGTTCTTTTTTTTTTTCCTGTTATTTGCACATTACTACATATTTACATAAAAATCGCCACTGCCATCAAGCTGTTCCAGACTCCACGCTGCTATTATTATGACCTCCTGTGACCCCCTTAAAACGGAACTGGTTAAAATTCTTGGTATTTTTTACGCTGTCGTTTTTGGACAGTTTTTTTTTTTTAAAACAGACTCGGTTTCGAATATCATCGTGTATAATTGTTCCACGTGATTGAGTCGAGTTACATGCAACGTAATTATAATAATATAATTCGTTTCCGTATGCAGAACATGATTTGATCGTGCATTTTCAAAGCCTTGAGGAAAAGTGTATAAAAGTCTGTACTCTCATCCCAGGTGGTGCTGTTTCTCGCCGTGATGTTGAACCACGCTTGCTTTCATCGGGTTCATTCTCATACCAAAGTTATTACTTCGAGTCCTCGTTTTAACGTCTTCGCAAGATTCCGTAATTAAATAGTTCCCGCTATTACTACACAATTTGTTCACGTTCGCTCATTGAGACAAGTAAGAAAAACTTTCAATTACATTTCGTATAAACAAATAAATCAGATTTAAAAAAAAAACTTGAACCGTTTTCTGTTAACCTTTAGGATCAGGCAATTTTGCGATCACAGAAATGAACGCAAAATCAAACAAACTCTGTGATATCCGGAGGAGCTGGACATTATCCAAAGATTTGTCTTGTGTGATATCATTACAACACGCATTCGATTCACGAAAATGAGTACAGCACTTACATTCATTACATATGTGTCTTCGCTCGTTGGAGCTTAAAGGATGAATTCCCTTGCTTAAGTACATAAAGTAAATTGCAAAAACCCCACTGACATTTTTGGGTGCAAAAATCACCAATGGCGTGATTGCTGGATAAACTGATCTCTAAGGGCCTGATCTCTAAGGGCCTTTTTACACGGTTTCATCTGAAATGCGTCCCAGATCACCTCCTGAAGTGGTTTGAACGTTCGGATTTATATCCATCTTGAAACCGTTTCGGAGGGCATTTAGACCTGGTCTTTTTACGACTGGATAGCTATCCAGAAAACGCATGAAGCGACCAGGTGTAAAAAGCCCCTAATATAGTCTCTTAAATATTCCTTTTTCTTCCCCCCAGTGTATTCTGTGGCTATTCTGTAGAACACAGCCTCTGTACTCTCTTATGTCTTGGGCTTCACTCTGTGTGAGCCAAGAATGTGAATTACAAGAAGAACAAGAAGAAATGTATTTATCACATAAACATTACATTACATAACACTGACATTTTCTTTTCATAATCCAAGCTTGTTAAGGATCCGGCATCAGCACGAACTAACGTCAGTAGAAATACTGTCTCATGGAAGAGTTGATGAGTCGAAAAGCAAAATTACTATTGAATGTGAGACGAAAAGAACAAAACATGTAAACAGATCTGGGCCTGTATTTATGTGAAGTTTCTCCTAGTGACACAATTCTAATAAAATTCTTTAAAAGAGAAGATTGTAGTAAAGATAAGTCATTCATAAAGCATCTTTACTCTTAAAAGAGCTCTTAAGGTCAAAATGTTTCAGGAGCAGTGAGGAGGGCTTTTAATAGGTTTCAGAGTTTATTAGCAGGGGAGAAAATGGCCGAAAGGTGAAAAGGGAGAAGAAATGTATTGGATACAATATTTAATAATGATGGTGAGTTAATAAACGATGCTATGACATTTCTGCTCTGTGTCGGAGATGTTTACATTTGTTACATTTATAACATACACATGTTAGCGCATCGCTAATATGATCGGTCACAGACGTAATCCCTACACGATATAGTCTCAAACATGGAGACAAAGTCAAGGCTTTTTCAAGACCAGATTTTAAAAGCGTGTTTTTATTTATTTATTTTTTGTATTATTAGACAACCAATCACAGTCTTTAAAAGAATGTCATACCTAGTAACAGAGTTAAGCCCCGCCTCCTCTATAAGATAAACGTTGTATTTTCTTGCTCATTGTTGCTCCAAGATTGATCCTGAATCACTCTTAAGTTAAGATTCTTAGCTAGATTCTTTAAGCTAAATTAGGAGCTCTCTCAGATCATTCTTAGTGCCTTTATGAAAACAGGCCCTGGTTCATTATAAAAGTGTCTGGTGTATTAATGCAACCTTTTGACCTTGATATCTAAGCAGCATTAGTTTTGTTATACCGCCGTCACTTGTCGCTGAACAAATGCTATGTTTCAATCTGTCTGAACAGATTTAAGCACCTTTCAGATGCCATTTTGTTTATTATTATTTATTAGGTCTCAACAGGAAACCTGCTGGTTGTATTGAATCGACACTACCAGGACTTGAGCTGCCTGCGGTTCACTGATGACTGCAGCCATTTTGTGTCAGGAGGAAAGGACAATCTAGCACTTGTATGGAACCTTGCCAGGTACTTAATGATTTATTCATCCCCCCACCCCCCCCCCACCCCCATGCCAACGTTCAGTTGTAGTGCAAGGCAAACCCTGTTTCCTCTGGAGGAGTTCACTCAGCTAAAAATGTTTTGTGCTATTATCAAGTTAAGATTTAAATCCAAAATAAAATCATGGTTCATTACCATTCTTTTTTAAATTTTTTTTGCAATTATTTCCGATTTATTTTTAGCAGTTTGTTTCATTTTTCTAGGTTTAGACTAAAAGCTTGTTTGGGTCCAATATGTATTAATGGATGTGCAGAGAAATAGGTTTGTTTATTAGCCATAAATGTGTAAAATGTTTTCCAATCACAAGCTTACCATAAGAAGCAGCGTACGAGAAACGGTTTAATAAGCAATGCGACAACACTGTGTTGTTTATTCTATATGTAGCACGCTTTGTATCTGATGCATTTTGTCAAGATCTAGGACACGTTCCATGCCGTAATAACACTGTAACCACCGTAGAAGATATTTCCGCTGAACACTTCCTCCGCTCATACACACAACTATTTGCTCGTGTTACAGCTCGAACATTCCAGGAAAGCGTTCATCTTGTTTTTGACTCAGGCTTAGCATGTGCAACTCTCCCATCATGTCCATAGATGGCAATGTATGTCTTTTACACCGTAACCATGAGCGCTGAGAGAAATGAAAAACAGACTTTCTGAAAAAAATTCCCAGAATATTAGAATTCCTCGTCTGTTGGTGGGAAATGAATGTAGGACAGAACAGGGTGAGATTTACATCTCTGTTTATTTAGCTTTTATCCAAAGCAGCGTATAAACAAGGCGTTATACAATCCAGTCGGGTAGTCTGAGGAGCCGATGGGATATCGGCGCTTCAGGAACGAAGAAACGAGTAGATGCAAATGTAAGATGTTTGAAGGAAGATACTAGGAGTAGCAACTAGACACAATAGTGAAGAAAAGCTACAGAAGTTGTAATCATGATACCTAATAATACATACGGAATTCTATAAAAGAATAATATAAGTAACTGTAAGATACAATTGGTTGTGTTACATGGAGAAAGGAAACACGCCTGCATATAACTTGAACAGATATATGCATGTACCCTTATACAGTCAGGGAGAACTGTAGTGTTTTTTCTTTTATATTCAAGTGCTCCTCGATGATCTCGATGTTTCATGGAGATTGAAGATAGATTCAGACAAGTTGAGCAGAAGAAACGGGGCATATGATAAACACCTCACGTTCCAATTCACATAGACTTTTCTATGATATGTACACTGTTTAGGTTGGTGGTAGGAGCAGGAGGTTTGCATTAAAATGAGCTGTTCTGATATTTTATTTAATGTCTGCAAAAATAAAAAAGGTCATTTCATTTTTTTTTGTTTTGTTTTAGGTTTAAAACAAATGGTTTATAAAAAATAGATATTTAATACTACTTTTTAAACCCATTTTTACTCCATTTTCTTTCCCACTTTGGTCATTTGCCAAATCCCACCCATTATCTACCAATCAGGTTAGGACACTCGTGCTCTGAGACACGTGACATCAAGTCAGATGCATCTTATAGAGATGCTGAATTAAAGCCTCGGAGGAATGTGCTGTCTTCCCTCTTTCTCATACCTGAATTCATAGATGCCTGTGATTGGTTAGTGTTGCTCTCTTGGTTAGTGTTGATTGACAGGGAAGGGAGAGTATGCCATCTGTCTTAGCCAGAGAGCACAACCTGATTATATATTATAACCTGATGTCTCCCATTTGAGTCCACAATTGGCGAACCAGAAGTGAGAAGAGTTTGGCTTTGGACATTTGTTGGCTACAAGAAGCTTCCTGTAGTCCAGAGTGATCAGACTGGACGCATCAGTTCTCTGCATCAAAGGCTCGATGTGAGCAACTGTGTGTTTTGACTCAGACGAGTGACGTAGTGAGCTGTGAGAGGAATAGCTCCTCTGGGTTGGAGAAATGTATTATATTTACATATCTGGCGTCTGGCAGATGCTCTTATCCAGAGCGACTTCCAATTCATCTCAGTTTATACACCTGAGCTGCTTTGCTCAGGGATTCAACAGTGGCAGATTGGTGGACTTGAGAATCAAATTCATGTCCTTCTGCTCATGTAAACACCTTAACCACTAGGTTACCACTAGCTATCCCGTCTCCAATGCTCTGACCAGTCCCATGCTTTAATTCCTTTATATCAAATAAAATGTAATGGTTAACAGGATGTGATTATATATAGTGAAATCCCAGTATGTTAGTTATCTGCCCTACCTCAATGCAAGTCTTGGTCATTGTTCCTTTCTACCAGTGGTATCATTTTGTTTTGTAATAAACACTCAATCATTACTCAAGCGAGCAGCAACGTGGAACTTCGTAGCATGTCTTCCTGGACCAGCGAGGATCTGCACTTATTCTGATGAATGCCAGCGGTTCAGGAGATGACTCATACTAGAAATCATAGTGCTCAGCTCTAATGGAAGCTTGGAAGCAAGTCAAGCAGGAGTTTCCAACATAGCGAAAAGCTGTAGAAGGAAAACCAAATTCAGAGGCGTTCACTTCCAGCCAAGGCTGGAAAAACACTCGCGTCGTTGTTTTTCAGCCTGTGATGATCCGCTATGCCGTCTTTTCGGGACTGAGGTCAGGCAGTGGCGTCACGTACGCAGACAGAAAATGCTTCGCTCTTCCATGTGGAAAATAAATCATTCATTATTACTTGTTTGGTGTCTTTTTGGGGTCGGATGTATTTTTTCTCTCCATAACTAACCACTCAATAGCCTCTCTGAATCCAGTGGCTAGAAGTGAAGTCCCTCAAATGTCTCGAGAAGACACTTGTGTTAAAATTTCAAACAGTGTATTTTGAACCTTCAGCAGTACCCTCTATTTAACCCTGCTGTAAATTATTACTTCAACAATGCGTCAAGTCAAGCACTCAGTACTGAACATGAAAAGTGCGTAGTTTTTGTTTTTTAACACATTTTTATTATTGTATGAGTTTAAAGACACTTTTTTAAGTTTCATCATTTTATTTTCTGATCTCAGCCACACGCTCACTCGATTCTCAGAGAATTCTGAACGCATCCTCTTGGCTTTCCTGATGTCCGTGTCCTTTCCCGTTAAGTGACAATGTTGAGTGCAATGTAGCATGAAGAATTAGGCAATGAGGAGTATGAGGAGAATTTAAAGCACAAAGACCGCTGCCACTGAATTATTACCCTCTCACACCGTGAAGCTGCTTGGAGCTACATCTGCAAATCCTGATGGGAAATTCCAGCAAAACGTTTCATATACCGGCCGTATCTGAACAATCAAATTCACACCATGGCAAAAGAATGTAGATTTGACCCTACCTTTTTTTTTTTTTTTTTTTTTTTTTTAAAGAACCTGAAAAAATGAGTCTGTTGCTAAATAGTAAATAAATGTTTTAAATGGTTATAGCAGTGAAGTAAGTAGAGTGATAATAACAGTAAATAATAACATCGCAAAGTTGAAAATCACAAGAAATGGAAAAAAACATGTATGGAAGTGCGTTATACATTTTAAATGTAAATTGTAAATATGAGAATTCTGAGATGTAGATCTGTATAAGCTTCAGTTCTTCTATTAAAAAAATAGACAGAATGCATGAAGATCTCAGCTCTCGACTATGATAGGAGGAAATTAATCAAACCACAATGTTAGTCTTGACCCCCGAATGCATAGTGCAATTTTAATGAAGATCAGAAAATATAAATTTTTTCAGCCAAAAAAACACTTAGCTAAAATTTCACCTGAAACTGATTTTCACTAAATTCACAATGTACATTAAGGAACTCAATAGTAGGGCTGCACGATTGCGATTGCGATATGCGATTGTGATATAATAAACAAATGGTATCATGAGTCAACTTGCTTGGTTCTCAAGGAAAATGCGCACACACAGATTACTGATAATGCTGAAATTTGTATTTCTCAACTCAAACTAGCAACAACAACAAACAAATGCAAAATGTTTTCAAATTAAAATATTTTTACAACATAACATCTTTGCATTACTGCAAAAAAACTTGTTATTGTCTCAATAGTACAGCTAAATATAATAAATAGAACAAAGTAATTTCTATGTTCATGAAAATAAGATATTTTGAACATTCTGTCCAAACAGGGATATTTTACCTGGACGGAACATTTTTGTATAAACGTTCTGGGCTTTTACCTTCATGCGTTCATCATACTTTTCTCTGTGCTGTTTCAGGTGCTGATATAAGTTTGTTGTGTTGCCACGTGATGTAGCAACTTTATTTTTACAAATTCTGCACAGTACCTCTCTCTGCTCAGTGTCGGATATCTTATAGCCAAAATATCGCCATATAACAGAGGTAGCATTTTTTCTGGCCACCAGTTCAGTGTCCGTCTGCTCGGCATCCATCTACACCTGTTCCATCTACACACTTATTCAGAGCATCGTACAAAAGTGCTTTGATGTTGTTATTAATGAAAACATTAACCCTATCTCAGTAGGTTGCAGGATAACTTCAACTTAAAACACTTTTGAAGGTTTTTTAAATACATAGAAACAAACAGGTTGCTAAATGCTAGTTTAAGTGTTTCAGGAAGAGGTAGGTCGTTCAAAGACGGGCAGTGACTCAGCTCTTCGGACGTAGGGGAAGTGTATTCCACCACCTTGGTGCCAGAACAGAAGAGAGACCTGCTGTATACCTACCTCTTACCCTGAGAGATTGTAGGACCAGTGTTGGTAGATCTGAGGAACATGTTCACAAATGCTACAGTTTTTGCATTACAGACTAATTCTTATGAGGGTTTGGATTTTATGTGTTTGCCCATTGAACAGTATATTCAACGGACTGTCGTTGTCGGTGTCCAACAGTCGGGGTCTGATGTCAGAAATTGCTGCTCGGCTCTTGGATAATTAAGAACCAGTGCCCTGCTGCTCACTTTCCTGTAATTGGTTCACTGTTGCAACACCTTCATAACTTTGTATTGTGTTTGATGTAAATGAGCTGAAAGAGCCTGACAGGCTCATGGATCAGAGACTGGATTTTGTCAGTAAGAGTGTTTCCCTGTGTTCATGCTATTGTGCATTTGTTTATTTGCAGCTTTAATGAATAAAGGTCTTCTTTGCCAACCTGAGCGTTTGTCACAATGATAAAAACTGACCTTTTGAGTATTGATACAGACATTAGAATCAATATCCTCTTGAACACTTTGAAGTTCTGATCACGTTTCCAGCTTAGTCATGCTCCTACTTCTTTTTTTCCGGACAAAGATACAAAGGCCGTTCTCACACTTACTCTCTCGAGGCAGTAACCAGGATTGATTCACACATGGTGCAGTCCCCAGCCGAATTCACTCGTATCAAACCCCATATCGCTGTTTTTTTTTCGTTTTTTTCCCCTCCTGTGATTCACACCTGGGTGCAATAACAGCTTTCATGCTTTCTTACCAAACTTAGCGCAAGTGGCTTCATGGCTAAGTGGCAACGGCTGATTGTCTACATCCATTGAATATTTATAAGTTCTCAGTAATTTAAATGGATGGGAAATATGATAGTATAGGTTTTTTTTTACTGGAATAAATTTCCATATTATGCTTTTTTGTAAGTAATATACAGCAATTTAGTGAATCTAAGTCTTCTTAAAAAGAGTCTTCTTAAAAAGAATAAAATATGCAGAGGTTTGGACTCCCTTCTTGTAAAGCATCAGAACTTAATTAACTCATTAGGCTTTAATTGACTCATTAGGATTCGTGCTTTCTGACCTTTCTAACATTCCTTGTGCTAATGCTCAATAAATATGATCTGAAAATTGATGCCATATGAAAAGATATTTTTATTTTATTTTATTTATTTATTTTTACTGTCTGAAATGTCCTTTAGAAATGGCAGTTAAGAGGAAAATTTCGAAGTCAAGGCAAGATCTGGAAGATTTAGCTAACATTGTGCTTGTTATCTGCATCATTATCCTCATCGCTAAGAGAACGTGAAGGAGTAGAAATTATGCCACATTGGAATTTAGTCCAAACCTAAGACTACGTATATCTTATAGAGAAATTTTGTCATCAATTTAACACATTACTTAACAATGCCTTGATCGAGTTAGCATGAAAACAGCATCATTGGCTGCCACGTTCACAGCACCGATACTCCCTAATAAATCTCCACTATTGTATTGCGCTTAAATCTGGATAGAACTCTGTGCATTTTCACTACAACACATTTCATTTGTTAATTAAATAAATAGACGCTCTGTCCGATGTAAAAGATTTTTTTTAATCTGTTTATTCACAGCTCCAGCAGCCCACAATGCAAAGTTTTAAGGTTTTACTTTTAACTGCTTTCAAAATGATTTCTATAAAACAAATTGTTTTGTAAATGTATTCCTCAGTGGGCAGAACAGTTTGGTATTTGGCTGCTGAGCAGAATTATGGGATTGCATAAGCTGATAATACACAAGATTTTGCCTTGGTATTTGCCAAAACACCATCCATATGTAACAGCTCTTACCTCAGGAGGGAAAATGCCCCCAACATGCTGTCAACCTGGAGATAATGAGTGTCTGTGGAATTCTGGGGATTAACAGTTTGCTGTGCTGCTCGTGTTCCCATGCCAGGCCCCAGGTTGATGTTTGTGACAGCTGTTTCAGCAGACAGGTTTGGCTTTGCCAGAGGTTTTTGCGGTTGAGGCAGGATTGACAGAATCTTTCTTGTTTCATCTGTCCCGCTGTCTGTTCGTCTGTTTTCCTCGGTTTCTCTCTTGCGCTTTCCTTGCCTCTCAACTATGTTCTTTTGCTCTCTTGATTTTTGTTTGTATTTCTTTGGCATTTCTTTTTTCTATATTCTTTTCCCCCCACTGCTTCCCTCTGTTGCGCTTTCTGCTGTCACCGGATCTTGTGCTCGGACTGAAAGGAGATAGATGAAAGCTTTAGTTAAATGTGATGTGTTAACTTGGATATCTATTACAGATGAGTACCTTGTATACACACACACATACACACACACACACACGCTCAACTTTGTGTTCCTCTTGAGAAATAAATAACATTTTAAATATTTTATACATGACTGCAGAACTCTCTTGATGTAAATATCCACAGTCGTGTGAAAAAATTTGGACATCCCGTTAAATATTCAGTTCTTTATTAAGAAATGTCAACATGTCAATTTCTGATCGTGTTTTAATTTGTGTCTGTAGACAAAAGTGATAATTGCAAGTAAACAACAAAAGAAATCAACAAAAATAAGTATTTGATCTGAGGAAAAAGTTAGGACTTTCTATGCCCTAACAGCTAGTGTTTCCCCCTTTGGCTGAAATTGCTTGGATATTGTGACCTGGCCGTGTTGGAAGTTGTTTTAAATGTTGCACTTGCAAATGATTTCCTGACAGTAAAATGGCTGATTACAAAGTCTTTTGAGGTCTTTTTTATTTAATAGCATACCATACCTAATAAACATCAACAATTTTCTTTCTGAAGCCCTCAGAGGGCACCTTGGATCTCACCATATTGATAACTCTCACTTCAACTATTAAGAGCAAATCAAACTAAATAAGACAAGCTTTCTTCAAAATTCTCTGTAGCAATGTTCTAATCATTTGCATCTTATTTGATGCACCTGTAGGTATTTTTATCTATTTTAAGTACAATTAAATGCGGGGTGTCCTTACTTTTTCCTCACAAGAAATTTGTGTAAAAGTTTGTTTTACAGATCATTTAAAAAAGACTTTGGTTTTATTTCTTTAGTAATTTTACTTGAATCTTCCAATATTGTTAAAATGAAGATCAAATGCCCATTTAACTATTAAAAAAAAAAAGCAAAGGCTTTCATGGGGTGTCCTCATTTTTTCATATGACTGTATGTCTAGTTTATAATTGATATATTTGGAGAATTATACTTTAATTTTACTTCATTAAGCAAAAAGTAACGGGTTAAAACCAGAGGTGGTGCTAGAGAGGGGCTAGCAGTTGCTTCAGCATCCCCAAGAAGGAACAAAGCCCCCCATAGCACCTCAAGCATTTTTTTTTCTTTAATTATTACACGTGCTTATTGTAACGTCACATGACGAGTTGCAGCTACGCTGACATAGGCGTAATATCATTACATTTTATTTAAAAAATGGAGCGGATTCTTGTGCCAAATGAGCGACCTCGTAATTCTAATTCAGATCTCGCTTCTAGTGAAAATGAGAATATAAACATACCCCAGCCCGAAGTACTGAACGGTTCAGATGTTAATTGTTCGCAAAGTTCGAAACAGCAACTTGTCACTTTTGGCCATAAGTACTGGATGAGCGAAGGCCCTGGATGCTGAATGCATCATTGATAAATTTGCCGTGTACCAAAACAACCGCCACATTGTCCTGATTTGAGACTTTAAATAATAGGTGGTGTTCTTTGACAACTACCCGGTGCTATAGGTGTGTTTATGTATATTTGCAAAATCGTCGGAATATTGTTTCATTTTGTTATTTGTTAATTTTATAAAACAATGAAAAAATTGTGGTGGTTTGAGATTTAAAATAGTAACTGGTAACTATTATTACTAAGTAGTATCTGGTAAATATAACCCCAGTGCTATTGGTGTTTGTTGTATGAAATTCTGAAGTATTCAATTAATGTATATGCAAAATAATTTCATTTTGTAATGAGTGCTTCCTTAATTTCATAAAACGAAGAAAATATATAAATAAAAATGATTAAAAACATAAACCCAAGACCTAGTTTGGAAATATTACTTATATAAACCTAACCCCCCCCCAAATAAACTGCCGTGCCATAAAAACACTTCCTTGGATAAAACACTTTGCATTTGTGCTGAAATATATATTTAAATTTCATTTTAGTCTAAGCGATTTCAGTCACAGTCAACTAAATCATATTTAATTCAAATCCAACCAGAAAATCGAACTTAAATGAATATTATTTGTTTGTGGGGATTTAAGCCTTAAACCTGTACCTTGAGGAAGACCTCGGTAAATGAAATTATTCTGGGTGAATGCAGGTGCAGGGGAGATAGGGAAATGTTGCTATGAAAGGTTATCTCCATGTAGACTGTACATGACCTTGAGAACTGAGGTGCTGGTGGCTGAAGGTGTTACTCTGAAGCTTCAGTAAAACTGAACACATTATGTCTGGGTGTGAGCGTGTCTGGGTGTGAGCGTGTCTGGGTGTGAGCGTGTCTGGGTGTGAGCGTGTCTGGGTGTGAGCGTGTCTGTGTTTGTGCGTGTCTGTCTGTGTGTGCGCGTGTCTGTGTGTGCTCGTGTCTGTGTTTGTGTGTGTGCGTGCATGCGCGTGTCAGTATTTGTGCGCGTGTGTGCGTGTCTGTGTGTGCTTGTCTGTGTCTGTGTGTGTGGGTGTCTGTGTGTGCGTGTCTGTGTGTGCGTGTCTGTGTGTGCGTGTCTGTGTGTGTGCGTGTCTGTGTGTGTGCGTGTCTGTGTTTGTGTGTGTCTGTGTTTGTGTGTGTGCATGTCTGTGTGTGCGTGTCTGTGTTTGTGTGTGTGCATGTCTGTGTGTGCGTGTCTGTGTGTGTGCGTGTCTGTGTTTGTGTGTGTGCATGTCTGTGTGTGCGTGTCTGTGTTTGTGTGTGTGCATGTCTGTGTGTGCGTGTCTGTGTGCGTGCATGCGCATGTCTGTGTTTGTGTGTGCTGTGTCTGTGTGTGCCCGTGTCTGTGTCTGTGTTTGTGTGTGCCCGTGTCTGTGTTTGTGTGTGCGCGTGTCTGTGTTTGTTCTCGCGCGTGTCTGTGTGTGCGCGTGTCTGTGTTTGTGTGTGCGCGTGCCTGTGTGTGTGCGCGTGCCTGTGTGTGTGCGCGTGCCTGTGTGTGTGCGCGTGCCTGTGTGTGTGCGCGTGCCTGTGTGTGTGCGCGTGTCTGTGTTTGTGTGTGTGCATGTCTGTGTGTGTGCATGTCTGTGTGTGCATGTCTGTGTGTGCATGTCTGTGTGTGCGTGTCTGTGTGCGTGCATGCGCGTGTCTGTGTTTGTGTGTGCCCGTGTCTGTGTTTGTGTGTGCGTGTCTGTGTTTGTGTGTGCCCGTGTCTGTGTTTGTGTGTGCGTGTCTGTGTTTGTGTGTGCGCGTGTCTGTGTCTGTGTGTGCGCGTGCGCGTGTTTGTGTGTGTGAGTGTGCGCTTGTCTGTGTTTGTGTGTGCGCTTGTCTGTTTGTGTGTGCGCGTGTCTGTGTTTGTGTGTGCGCGTGTCTGTGTTTGTTCTCGCGCGTGTCTGTGTCTGTGTGTGCGCGTGTCTGTGTTTGTGTGTGCGCGTGCCTGTGTGTGTGCGCGTGCCTGTGTGTGTGCGCGTGCCTGTGTGTGTGCGCGTGCCTGTGTGCATGCGCGTGTCTGTGTTTGTGTGTGCCCGTGTCTGTGTTTGTGTGTGCCCGTGTCTGTGTTTGTGTGTGCCTGTGTCTGTGTTTGTGTGTGCCCGTGTCTGTGTTTGTGTGTGCGTGTCTGTGTTTGTGTGTGCGCGTGTCTGTGTCTGTGTGTGCGTGTGCGCGTGTTTGTGTGTGCGTGTGCGCGTGTTTGTGTGTGCGCGTGTCTGTGTTTGTGTGTGCGCGTGTCTGTGTTTGTGTGTGCGCGTGTCTGTGTTTGTGTGTGCGCGTGTCTGTGTTTGTGTGTGCGCGTGTCTGTGTTTGTGTGTGCGCGTGTCTGTGTTTGTGTGCACGCGTGTCTGTGTTTGTGTGTGCGCGTGTCTGTGTTTGTGTGTGCGCGTGTCTGTGTTTGTGTGTGCGCGTGTCTGTGTTTGTGTGTGCGCGTGTCTGTGTTTGTGTGTGCGCGTGTCTGTGTTTGTGTGTGCCTGTGTCTGTGTTTGTGCGCGTGTCTGTGTTTGTGCGCGTGTCTGTGTTTGTGCGCGTGTCTGTGTTTGTGCGCGTGTCTGTGTTTGTGCGCGTGTCTGTGTTTGTGCGCGTGTCTGTGTTTGTGCGCGTGTCTGTGTTTGTGTGTGCCTGTGTCTGTGTTTGTGCGCGCCTGTGTCTGTGTTTGTGCGCGCCTGTGTCTGTGTTTGTGCGCGTGTCTGTGTTTGTGTGTGCGCGTGTCTGTGTTTGTGCGCGCGCTTGTCTGTGTTTGTGCGCGCGCTTGTCTGTGTTTGTGCGCGCGCTTGTCTGTGTTTGTGCGCGCGCGTGTCTGTGTTTGTGCGCGTGCTTGTCTGTGTTTGTGCGCGTGCTTGTCTGTGTTTGTGCGCGCGCGTGTCTGTGTTTGTGTGTGCGCGTGTCTGTGTCTGTGTGTGCGCGTGTCTGTGTTTGTGTGTGCGCGTGTCTGTGTTTGTGTGTGCGCGTGTCTGTGTTTGTGTGTGCGCGTGTCTGTGTTTGTGCGTGCGCGTGTCTGTGTTTGTGCGCGCGCGTGTCTGTGTTTGTGCGCGCGCGTGTCTGTGTTTGTGCGCGCGCGTGTCTGTGTTTGTGCGCGCGCGTGTCTGTGTTTGTGCGTGCGCGTCTGTGTTTGTGCGCGTGCTTGTCTGTGTTTGTGCGCGTGCTTGTCTGTGTTTGTGCGCGTGCTTGTCTGTGTTTGTGCGCGTGCTTGTCTGTGTTTGTGCGCGTGCTTGTCTGTGTTTGTGCGCGTGCTTGTCTGTGTTTGTGCGCGTGCTTGTCTGTGTTTGTGCGCGTGCTTGTCTGTGTTTGTGCGCGTGCTTGTCTGTGTTTGTGCGCGCGCGTGCCTGTGTTTGTGCGCGCGCGTGCCTGTGTTTGTGCGCGCGCGTGCCTGTGTTTGTGCGCGCGCGTGTCTGTGTTTGTGCGCGTGCTTGTCTGTGTTTGTGCGCGTGCGTGTCTGTGTTTGTGCGCGTGTCTGTTTGTGCGCGTGTCTCTGTGTGCGCGTGTCTGTGTGTGCACGAGTGTGCGTGCTGTGATAAACCTGTGTCTTATCTGTGGTGTTCCTCCTTATTTGTGACTCTGACCAGATTAAAATTCTTCCTGAAGATGAATGAATGAACATCTCAGAGGTCATTTAATGGACTGAGCAATACAACTATATTATATTATTATCATCATAAATTGTGTCACAGGACGCTTTTCTATAAGTAATGTCACTATGAACAGTAATTTATCATCTCTGCCTACAGAGTACAGTCCCGTCTGCTCCAAAATTATTGGCACCCTTGGTAAATGTATGGAACAGTATTTTGAGGGAAAATTAGCCGTTATAGTGGAAATGGGATAGAAATCTAACATAAAATTAGATTATTTTTTAGGAAACTTGCTTCTGAGTCAGCAGTGGTCTTTATTAGCAAGCTAAAAAAAGTTGATATCCTCTTTGATGTATTTTCTGGTTAATTTATGAGAATGTGCCTTATTACGGTGTCTAATGACTTCAGACTCGTGTTTGCTTTGGTCCTTTTAATTCAAGTCAAAAAAATTCAAATGGGATCCAACTCTCAAGACATTTTCTGTGAGTAATCAAAAGGGTATGGAAAAAACTAAAGCAGAAAAATATTACATTCTAGAGAAAGAGTCCACAAGTACAGTTTTTTTTTTTTTTTTTTTTTTTCTTTGCCTCTGTACATCAGAGTATAATGTATTTAATGTATAAGCTTAAACTTTTAGCTTTAATGCAAGGGGTTTAATACAAAATTATGCATTAAATGTTTAGGAATTGAAGCCAATTTTCATAGTGACTCCATTTACATGCACAAAAAGTAACTGGATAAACTAACAATGCTTGGATGTAAATCCTTTGCAATCAGCCTGAAGTCTGGAACCCATGGATATCACCAAATGCTAAATTTCCTTCCTTGAGTTTCTCTGCCAGGTTTTACGCCCTTCATATGCTGCTTGTTTGTGGGTCTATCATTCTTCAGTTCTGTCTTCACTAAGAAAAAAAGCAAGATCAGTTGAGTTGAGGTCAGGCTTCGGCTTCCGTGGTAGTTTTGACTCATCATCCATCTGTACTGTGAAGCGCCGTCGAGTTAGTCAGCTATATAACATTTGATTGAATCTGAGCAGAAAGCTTTATCTACACCTGTCTAAACCTTTAAACAAAAAACGCACACAATCTGACTGCACTTGTGTGATTATGCATCATTATGGTCCAGACTACTTGTCTGGGTGCAGGGTTTTGTTCCCAGCAAGCAGCTACATGCCTGATTACAGATCAAGATTCTTAATATAACCTGCAGCCACCATCAACCAAGTTAAATCCATCTAAATCCTACTCATAGACATATACTGAGGTGCGAAATCTTTTTAGTCTAGTTGTCTACTTGGGTTACACTGCAGGGAGATGTTTAATTGCACTCATTTTTAAGGGGATAACGAATCACCCCAGAAACTACCAGGAAATTGGGGATCTAAGCAGCAAATTAAGCCAAGCCTCGTTTCCCAAGCCAAAAATCATTTTCTACCTGCTCCTCCTTCTAGATAAGAACTTTTGGTTGAAGGTCAGCTATTGCTTCCATTACATGCATCATTAACTCCTCCATAATCACAGGCCGATCTAATACCAACGCAAGCTAAAAAGCATAACCTACCCTTGTAAACAAAAAATAAATGAAATAATTGCTAGGCAGGGAGAGCCGGCTCCTCGAATCTTTCTGATTGAAATGATTACAGAGCACAAAGCAGTCACAGTGACTTTTTTGTTTTTGTGACAATTAGGATGTAGCTTAATTGTGTCATTACAGCAGCATAAAATCCAAATATATCCTTACCTTAGTATTAATACCTATGGTATTAGGATAACTAAATAATAATGAACATAAAATTATGCAAACTCTGTGATAAGCAGAGGAGCTTGGGATTTTTCAAAATGTACCAAGATTTTCTGTAGATTCTGGCCGAGACGTGTCGCGCGACATCATCATCAACTCGTATTCAACCAAACCACTCTTCAGTTCATGCATGAGTGCAGCCAATTCAAGGGAAAAAATCACAAATCTCAAATTTTGAAAAAAGCCAAACATTTTGGCTGCGGCAATCAAAAGATTTTTATTTTTTTTTTAAATTGCGAAAATGAGTATGATCATTGTCAGAGTTTCTTGGAGAAGTTTCTTCAAACTATCAACTGCTTAGTAAGGATCGCAGGTATCCCTGGAGTATCTTGTGAAGCTGGGGGGATTAGGACAGAGAACAAAGATTATTAGATGTGCTCTTGTCCTGTAATGGTTCAGAAAATGTGATTTAATACACAGAGGGCGAGAATGGACTTGGGCAAGACAAGTTACGACAGGGAGCGCCGGAAGCTAACACCGACCCAAGGGCACTCTGGGACAGACGGGAGACAGCCACTCCACCATCAGCGATCCTGAGAGAACGTGTTAGAGTTGGACACAAACATCCAGTTCACCAAAACACAATCTGAACTAACCAGATCTGCACCTTGACCTAAGAGAAGAACTAAATAACAAAAGACTTGACAGAACAAATAGGACCGAGACTGTGACTCTGTATAAAGAGTGTAGGGGAAGTTGTTGGGCAGCCTGATTCCTGCTTCTTGACTAATTAAGATAGAGAATCTATGAAAGAAGCTCATGTACAGTTCATCATGTAGGATGTGATTTAAAATTTAAGTGCCTTTGTGTTGCAGTATCATACAGTTGGACTCATCTCGCACTCCAGAGCCTCGCCATGTGTTCTCACGTCACTCTCTACCCATCACGGACATCCACTGTGGGCTGATGGGACCTCAGGCAAGAGTGGCCACTGCGTCTTTAGACCAGACTGTTAAGGTAAGAATATTTAGGAAAAACTGTTTGACCACAATTATATTAAGTTATCACAAATAACAAAAACGTCCCCTGGTGGTTCAGAAGCAGGATCTCGCTCTCTTATTGCCGTGGTCCCGGTTCGATTCCCGGGCAGGGAAATAACCAGCCGCTGAGGGATTAAAGCTCAGTTCCGGTTCCAATCCCAGATAAAAAATGGAAGGTTGCATCAGAAGGCATAAAAAGCCTGTAACAAATACAATATGTGGACAAGCTGAAGTGCTTTGGCTGGAGAAGCCCGAAAGAACAACAACAATTACAACTAACTGAATAAAAATAAATGACAATTGTCACATTTGCTCCCTTCAAGACCCAAGATATTTTTAGGCAATATAAATTTCTGTAATTCACTCATTCATGCAGTTATCTGATCATCCAATCGTGTGGCAGCAGTGCAATACAAAATACATGAAGATATGGGTCAGAAGCTTTGCATAATGTTCACGTCGACTGTCAGAATGGTGATCTCAGTGATTGTCATTGTTGGTGCCAGATAGGCTGGTTTGAGTTTTTCTAGAACTGCTGATCTACCAGTTAGCGTCAGTTCTGAAGACAGAATAAGCATGAGACAGGGCAATGGAGAATGGGCAGACTGGTTCAAACTGACAGAAAGGCTACAGTAACAGAGCAAATCATTCTGTACAAACGTGTTGAGCAGAAAAGCGTCTCGGAATGAATAACCCTGAGGTGGATAAGCTACAACAACAAAACACCATGTCAGGTTCCAGTTCTGATGGCCAAGAACACAGTCAACACTCATCAAAGCTGGACAGA
Source organism: Tachysurus vachellii (assembly GCF_030014155.1). Lineage (NCBI taxonomy): Eukaryota > Metazoa > Chordata > Actinopteri > Siluriformes > Bagridae > Tachysurus > Tachysurus vachellii. The sequence continues at coordinate 23,987,220 of NC_083460.1, forward strand.
TTAAGACTGGGAAAAATGTGCGAATCTCAATTCTGCTGAGAGTCTCCAAGAAATGTTTCAAACATCTTGTGGAATCTGTTCCATGAAGAATTGAGAACAAATTGAGGCCTTAGTTTAGTATTAGTATTAGTACAGTGTTCCTAATAATGCATGGTGACTGGGTTATTAACAGAAATATACTTGTGTTTTAGATCTTCTCTTTTGCAGAAGAAATCTATACAAGCACTGACTGCTTTATCAGGAACATCTGTTTTTCTGTTGATTCACAAGATTAAGGAAACAGCTCATATGCTCTTTGTAAACTGGAGTTCTCCATTCTGATATTTCATGATAACAACAAAACCGAAGCTCCTCATCTCTATTTACGTTACACATCGCACCGCTGCCTCACGATTGGCTCATTGGGCAATCCTACAAATGATCAAGTGACAAAGCATTTCTGTTAAAGTGTGTGTGAAAGTTTGGAAAAATATCTTTTCTCATCTGCCCCAAATTTGTGTGGGATATTCATGAAACCCGGAAATTTTATTATACTGTACTCGCATACAGTAGAAATTATAGTTAATATCTTCTAGTGACTGAACCCTGGTTTATTGTAAATTAGGTTGTTTAATTTTTAAGCAGTATACACTCCACTCGAAGGCATAGAGATAATGCCGCATCTCCTGCCTAGTCCCTTGTTTAAGCCGAACTCTTGATGGCTCCGTGTTCACCATCGGTCCTGTAATCTCTTTAAAAAGAGTCATTAACAGTTGGTCATGTGGACTGATTACTGATTTGTGTAGTGATTTTGTTCTTCTCTGTTCTTAGCTTCTTGTGTTATTGTAGCATAACCGCTCAAGGGGTATAAATATTTATAACACGTTTACACACCCACTAACCTTAATCCTATTAATCAGATTAGCAGTTAAATTATAATTATAACGAGGTTTAAATTGCACGACGGTTATACAGGTTTAAAAGAGAACAAATCGCAGACTCGAGTGGGTTTTTGCTGCTTTATTTTGTTTGTACAAAGTGCTCGGTGACTTAACGAGATCTCGTCACGCATTTACAAGCCTCTCTGCTGTTTAAGCAGTTCAGTAGGTTAATTTTCAACAAGAACATAAGCATCCTCCACCTCCAGCTTTTTTTTTTTTTTTTAAAGCTCAGTAAAATCCTCCTTGCAGTGTAATGAATGTGACCTGGCAGTCGATGCTCTAGATTAAATGATTAAATTAAATGAAGGATCACCATGTAATCCATTCAGTTTCGTTTACCTTCGTATCTGTTCTCAATTTTTCTTTTTCTTTTTTCCTCATTGTAAAATATGTAAAAGTTGAAGTCAAGGAGTCTGAACTTCTACTTATTCATGTCACAGTTTCTACTCTTCTAAAGTGCCTTGTAGTCTGTAACTACACTCTGAATTACAGCTAAACAGATACCATCTAATAAAGTCATTGTTTCGGTCTGAATCCAATGACTCGGAGTACGGAGTCATAACAATAAAGCCGTGTCACCCTCCAGCTATTTATAGCCTGCGCTGATGCGGCTCTCCTGGGTGCTTGGTAATTTTTTGGTCACTTAGAATAAGATCAATAAGATAAAGATT